>NC_137879.1:7553317-7578317 GCF_963924005.1 Protomyctophum bolini | reverse complement strand
CTCTGCCTGTCTGTCTCTCTTCATCTCTGCCTGTCTCCGTCTCTCTTTCAATTCAATTCAACAGGCTTTATTGGCATGACATTTTACAAGTGTTGCCAAAGCACAATCACAGATATGACAAACAACAACATGACAACATAATATCAATGACATGAAAAAATTAATAAATCTCTCGTGCTGTCTCTCTCTACCTGTCTGTCTCTCTCTCTCTCTCTCTCTCTCTCTCTCTCTCTCTCTTTCTCTGTCTACCTGTCTGTCTCTCTCTACCTGTCTGTCTCTCTCTCTCTCTCTCTCTCTCTGTCTCTCGCTGTCTCTTTCTCTCTGCCTGTCTCTCTCTACCTGTCTGTCTTTCTCTCTCTCTCTCTGTCTGTCTTTCTCTCTCTCTCTCTGCCTGTCTCTGTATATCTGTCCTCTCTCTCTCGCTCTCTCTCTCTCTATCTGTCCTCTCTCCGCACTGTCCCCCCGCTGAGTGAAAGAGTCCTGCATCACATTTTCCATCTGTAGATTCCACTTGTGCGGTAATGACTCGCACAGATGCAAAGTATGCACAGCACACGCACGCACGCACGCACGCACGGACGCACGCACACTCACACTGGCATATACAGCATACCTGCACACGCATGAATGCATACGTATGTGTACCAGGCACATACGTGCATGTACTGTACATGTATACACACACCTGCATGCATGAGCGCCAAGCCTACACACGCACACACTCATCCACACAGCAGGTATATGCACGCCACGCACACACACACACACACGCACGCACACACGCATGCACGCACACACACCCATGAAATTTCAACATTACCATATCTCTAGAAACCTCACCCAACAGGAAACTCATGGCAACATTATTTCTCTCATTACTTTGAAGTGCCTGAGAGGCAGAACCCAGAGACGTGAAGAAAACAGGTGTTGTTTGCTGCACGTCGGATTGGGGAGCGGTCTGTCTGTCTAATGGACGAATGAAATCAATGTACGTCAGGTATAAGGCTGCAGGGGAGGCTTGGCCACGTCTTCTACACCACAGGGACACACTTAACCCATTCTGAACGGGAACCCGTTTTGGTGTCAGCATCATGTTATGCTTTAGCTATTGAAAAATAGCAGATCTACAAGCTCATAGCGAGTGGCGCGCTACGAGCTTGTAGGTTTGCTATTTTTGAAAAATCGAAGAACGACTGACATTTTTTAGAATCTGATCTCGGGTCAGAATGGGTTAATCAGAACCAGTGTGTGTCCAGTGGAAACCTCGTATGAATCTGATCTCAGGTCAGAATGGGTTAAACCGGCATGTAGTCCATATATGACTTCCTGCTTTTAGGTCCTTTTAGCTCCGGTCGATTTTCCTCTGCTAGATGACAGACACATTAAGGATTAAAGCTAAATGAAATCTCACAACTGCAAAAAATGTTATATGGCCAAGTCCTGTTACAGGATTTGTGAAAGTATAGCCTCCCACACTAGCGCCGTTTCCTAAACAATATGTAAAATGACGTTTCGGCACGCAGGCCTTCGTCAGTGTCAACATTTTGACACTGACGAAGGGCCTGCGCGCTGAAACGCGGTTGTCTGTCTGGTATGACTGCTGCTGTGGAGCACTATCTTTATTAATAAAGACTCTTACTCGACTGGAAGTGCGGATTTAATTCATTTTCTATATGTTCATTTGGAATCGGCACCCATGAGCACACGCCTGAAACTATATAAAACTGTCTGAGTAGAGCGGGCCTTTTCCCTTGAAACTAACTAATCTATAGTAATATTGTTCCTGCTGTTATACTGCCACTGGCTTTAACCTTTGCTTTTAATGAAATGCGCCACGCATTGAGAGCTTGTAGATCGGTTATTGTCGTCAGTGCAACAAGGTTCCATAGAAGACATGCTGGCTGCTATAAAATTCAAATGACTGAAATCAGTCGTGACTGAGAACTTTAATCCTTGCAGACAAACAGACAGACAGAGTGTAGATCAATGAATCTCAAGTTTCAACCCTAATAAAGTTATGTCGGCAAGGATTTTCAGCGCTTTCCACAAATGTGTATACAAAAGGCCTCAGATTTCACATGGTATCATCTGACCACTTATAGCTGCTTTTACAAAGGTAAATGTTGTCTATGAGTCTAATACATTTCTGGACAAATCTGGACTAGCCTCCATGGCTCTTGTTCTCTGAGCGTGTAGCCTACTTGCTTATACACCAGCAATTCTTATTCTTATTTTTTTTATGGAGGGAGAGACAGTAGGCTGACAGGAAATGGGGAGAGAGATGGGGGGGAGACATGCAGTGAAGGCCGTCGGGATCGGGAGTCGAACCCGCGGCACACTGCCAGACTGGATTACCAGCCACGGTGCCTGGACCACTGAGCCATGGCCCAGACACCAGCAATTTAACTGACCTAAGTTATACCCGCATTTAATAGAGAGAGCTTGCTTATAGGTAAATAAGCCAACCGAATGATGTCACCACCTATAATAGAGCTGGCTTATAATCCAACTGAATGAAGTCACCATTTTTAATTAGGATGATTCCTAAATCACAACAACAACAACAACAACAAAATGTGGCAAGCATAAGGTAGGGGATGACGAGACAAAAAGCCCACCAACAATCAAACAGCTTAACCAGCTCAGGCTCAGACAGGGGGCGGGGGTGGGGGGGTGGCGAGCAAACAATTATAGCCTCATCATAATCATTTCACCGAGGATTTAAACCACTCAACTCACAAGGTGTCCTCTCTCTCAGTCTGTCTGCGTGCACTTCTCTGTTGTGAGGCCCAGGTGGCGGTTGGAACAGCGACCTGCATATCTGGCCCCAGGCCAGAGGGGCTCTGCTGCGAGTCTGACATCCTGCATGTTGGCTCCGGTCCAGTCACTTCTTCTTGACTGACTGGTATACGCATATGGCTCATTGAATTACCTGGGCTTAAAGTAACGGGATTTGTACACGGAAAGGATGTGCAGCCAAGACATATAACGGCCCGGGGCCTAGCTATGCCTGGCCAGGGGACAATAGCGTCACGGCCAAAGGGAGCAGCATGCTGCTAGCTGGGTGGGATAGAGAGAGAGAGAGCCATTGGGGACTGCCTCATGCTGCTGTACTGTGCTGCAAAGGAGCACTTCTATTTTTAGCCGCGTTAATTATTCATAGACGTTTTTCAGCATCACAGACGACTATTAACCGCCGATACACGGGGCATTGAAGCGGAGCAGGCCCAGGGACGCATTATAACCACCCCGGGGCCCCCTGGGTCGATATTGTTTTGGGGACCCCAACAGTTTTTTTTTTTTTTTTGAGCGGTGCCTCCGCTCCATTACGGAGCTATGTGTGTCCGTATATGACTATATGTGTCCTTATAGTGCGCGAAAGTCCTGACTGAAAAAAGTTGAAGCCAGCTCAGCTTAGTTTTTGTAGCTTTTGTTTCGCAGTGACAAGTGTCTTCACGACATCTGTTTAAAATGTCTTGTAGCCTACCGTATAGTCGTTTTGCCATTGCTAATGTGAACAGGGCATATGAGTGACATTTTGACATGACTGGCAGCAGTGGCAGGCAGCAAATATTATATATCCGACAGTAAAAAACTAAATGCTCAGAGTCAGCTGCGATATTAACGTGTGTAATTTATGTCGTTGGACAAACGGTGAAACTCTCTGGCTTATCTGTTGACCAGAGGCATTATTATTTACTGTGGTGAATAAATCAAACCTGTGGCAGTTAATTTGGTCAGTCCGCAAAAATGATGTCATGACAGAAAAAAATAAAGAAACATAAAACATATACTGCACATGCAACTACATAACAACTTAAAATTGAAATTGTTGTTCCATGGATATAAAATTGTGGAAGATATCCATGAATTTCAGTTCTAGCGCCAAAGTCCTGACGTCCCTCTCTCATCCCCTGGATTTCTCTATGGAGAATAACATGGGGCGATCTTAATATCGTCTACTATAAGCGTTGTGGTCCAAAAATAAACAAGCTGTCTCTGCGTTATTGTCAGGGAGGGCGTCTCTGTATCGTTTGCGACAGTCAGTCACTCATATATGATAGCGAAAATGTAACTAATTCAGTAGCAGTAGCAATAGTGTTTTCTCTCAGTCAGTTGATTCTTTCATATCCATATGAGTGAAGCGGCCTGGATGATTTGTTTATTTTTCAAACACAGTTTTTATATGAGGCAATCAAAAATCCCCCTATGGGGATTACGATGCAAATAAAAAGTACATGAACCTGTGGAAAGCTGCAAAGCGGTAACTGGGGAAGACTCACCGGAACAGGGCCGAACCCCCATGGGCGTGTTCCTGGGTGTCTGGATGTGGGGACCCCAAGGGCCGAACCCCCATGGGCGTGTTCCTGGGTGTCTGGATGTGGGGACCCCACGCGGTAACTCTGTCATTTCTCGACCATTTCAGACGCTGGGAAAGCTCGCCAGAACCGGGCCGGCCCCCTGGGGGTCTGGACTCTGGATGTTCCCTGGGGACCCCCACACAAATTATCAAAGTACAGTACAGAGCACAGTACATTATAATACAGTACAGACAGAGCACAGTAGGTATACAGTACAGTAACAAGTTAACTATAACAATAAATGTACAGTTGCACCTCAGTTCACACAGGTGTTGGCTACTCACATGTGCATTGCATTGTCAAATAAATAACACTACTGATTTTAATAAATGAGTAATTGTAGCCTACTAATAATGATAATTCAGGGAGAATAGTAGCCCAATACGTTCCCTCAGTCCCTTCATTCTGAGTATACTGTAGCTTGAGCTACAGAATGAGTGTAGGGACTATGAGGGAACGTAGTGGGGCTAGGAGAATAGATAGTAACATTGTTCGAAAAGGTTTATATGCCTATGCTATGTACACTGAATTGTGGGCCTATATTTAGCTAAAGAAGAGCGACATCTCATAATTCTCATGTTCCTGTTTTTGCTCATGGTTGATGGCTCATGGTTATGCTGCCTGCCTGCCTGGTTGTAGACGTAGTTGTAGCCTATCATGGTCAGTATGACGGGGGAAGGGAATTAATCCAGTTATCAGATTATCCTAATTACACCACAGATTACCCCCCCCCCCCCCCCCCCCCCCCCTGAGGCGGCACCCGCCATAGTGCTCCTGGGAAATGTCGTTCTCAGACGGCCTTTCTACAAAACACTTTAATACTCAACACCTACTCATAGTAGGCTAAAACAAAACCCATATAAAGATTGAACCCATATCGCCTGACCTGGGGGGGGGGGGGGGTGATTATTTGGCGTGTGTGTGGCAAACATACCGAAATTGGTGCGTAAAGGTGGTGGTGCCTAGACCCGGGTACAGGCCGTGACGCAGCGCCATGATGACACTGCAGGTCAGAGTGGAAGGCTGGAAGCGGCCGGTGTGGGCCGTCCGTCACTCTGCTGCAGGCTTTGGAACAGCTGATTAGCGGTGACACACTTTTGCTTTTCTTTCCCCCTACTCGAATCCCTCGGTGACAGCGTGGCGCGCGCGTCTGTTTTAGCAACGGGACTGACTTCCACCCATCCGATTCATCCAAGCACGCATCAGCTGCATTCATTCAGTTCAGTACAGGCCTGTAATTAAGTAAACATAACAAAGGTGATTGCGATCAGGTGACAATCAGATCAGATCATCATGACCGTGGGAGAGATGGAAGAGGCCGCCGAGCCGTCGGAGGGCTTCGTCCCCCAGAAGGAGATCGTGTACAACGGCCTGCTGCCCTACTCCGAGCGGCTGGACCGAGAGGCCACCGAGCTGCTGGCTGAAATCAAAGCCAACCTGTCCAGGGCGGTGCTGCTCAGGGAGCTGTGGCCAGGGGTCTGCTTCTGGACAAGAAAGCTCTTCTCGTAAGTTGCAAGAACACTAGCTAGCCGCGGAAAGTTGGAAACACAGACGTGTTTATTTCCAGGGAGAAAAACAAAAACAAGTACACTGACACGACTAGACCATAGTAGTGGTTCTCAAACTGGGGTTCGGGAGCCCAACATTACTTTTGGCAGGGTCCCCAGAAATGATTAGCGTATCACTCAACAGTAAACAAACCTAATACAATTCAATTCAAATGAGCTTTATTAGCATGAGAAAACATATACATACACACAAACATATACATCAGAGTCATGACTCTGATGAAGACCGCAAGGTCGAAACGTTAGTCGTTTTGTATACTCAGCACCTTAATAAAAGGCTCTAAATGTCCGTGTTGCTCCAGTCTCCTCTCCTTTTGCAACTTTGATGTCACTGCACCTGCCGTTTTTCCTCCCGGAATTTTCCCCAGTGAGGGGGATAACTTTGTAATATGCTATTGGCTGTTTGTATTCTTTTTGGAAAAATATAAAAAGATACTGCTGTGGAAAGGCTATATTATTTGACTTATATTGAACCTATAAACAATTTAGTATTATGTAGTATATGTAAGGTTTTGCCCCCTCAAATGGTACCTCGTCAGATAATCCCCACATATCCTACAACAACTTCTGTGAACAGACTTCACTGTAGTAGCTTTTCATAAATTATATTTGTACTTAGGCTGTTCTGCTGTCATGAAAGTTTATAGTTAGAGAAATTCAAAGTCCAGCCGTCTGCTGTCCAGTTTTCCTCCCAGAAAATTCTGGGAGGAAAACAGAAACAGGGCGAGTAGTCTTGTTACCCCTGTGAAGCACCGGATCAGCCGTTTTAGGCTTGAGGCGCGTTGGTAGACTCCCTTTGTACACAAACATATACATTATACAAACGTTTACACAATTGCATTGCCAAAGGCAAAGCAACTAAGCAAGTGTCACACTCACAATATAATAAAAACAGTTGGAAATGGGGAAAGTATATATACAGTTAGGGCGTACAGCATTTTGTAAATATAATAATAATAATAATAATAATACAGTATACACAAGCTATCTGCACATTTCTAAAGTTACACTTTTTTAACTTTTAAAACCCTTTTAAAACCAAATGGACCAAATTGTCAAATACTAAAAGGCAAACAAATAGCCTGCGAGGCGTTGTGAGTTTGTATATCTCCTAGTTTATCTGTGCAACTGCAGTCAAATGTAATTTGTCAGGGTGGGGACTGGGGGTCCCTATAGCCCTGGTCCAGACCCATTAGTTAGGCTAGGGGGTCCCCAGTTCAAATATATTGAATTATCATGGCCTGAAAAGCTCGGGAACCCTTGCACTATCGTCTCACTTTATAAGAGCTGATGGGTGGGCTAGGCTTAGAACGGCAAAAACTGTAACAAAACCGAGTTTGGCACCCCTGTTATGTGAGTAGGGTGACTGACTAGATCCAAAGTGTTCATTTGAGGGACAGAAGTATCACTTGTGTGGGATGGGACGGGATGGGACGGGGCGGGGTAGCACCTTATTACTTAAAACCTAAAAAACAAGAAGGTTGCCTCTTATATCCAATTTTGATACTGGAAAAAGTTATGCAAATTCTGGAATATTTTCATATAATGCTCAGATTAGGAGCCCAAATTTGGAGCTCTGGCTCATGGACTTCCGACTTATTTTGGTATTGCCATTAACACCTGGATTAGATTAGATTAGATTAGATTAGATTCAATTTATTGTCACTGCACATAGTATACAGTTACTTTGACAAAGAAAGGAAGAGTGGCGTCTAGCCAGAGTGCAATACAGTAATGCAGTAAATGAGAGAATAAATGCAGAAAATGTACAGTAATGTATACAGAATAATAAATAGATAAATAGAATAAATATTAATTAATATGATGGTAGAACGGTAGAACCAAGCATAATCTGGATAAGTATATGATAAGAAATAACTGTACAATGCAAGTAATGCATGTATAGCATGTATACAGTATATGCACACCCACCCCACACATACCCACGAATGCAGCCTGACTACTGACCAGTGACCAGTAATGTAAACCAACCAGCATCTCAACTAGGTTCTGTTTCAAGCTCCGTCTATAAAGAGACACAATTTGGCCGTGCAGTTCAAACCTGTCACCCTGCACTGCAGAGCCACTATTACATAGACTTCATAGACAAGCACTCACTTACTGTTGTTGTTCTGTAGCTGCTGATGCCCTTTTAGGATGACCAGAATGAAATCCAAACTGTTAATTTGACTGACAGAAGTATCTGTTTGTAACCGGGGGGATGGGGGCGGCATTTAGCAACTTATTACTCAAATGCGTTGATGTCATATTCGACCATAGGCCTTAATAATGCCTATCATTTTATTATTAAACCCCTCTGATCTCACATTTGGTTTTAAATGCAAATTTTGGTCATGGGTACTGGGTAGTATGGCTGACTTGGTACCGTAGCCTAGGGGGCATATTTCTCATGTTATTTTAACAGACGTATTAACATTGCAGGAAAGAGGCAATGAGAGCTTTACAACAGAAAGCCAACTATTAGAGGACTATAGCGGGCATGTGAACACTGCTAGTCACAACGTGCGACAGGGTCTCAATTTGTGGGACGCCTGAAAAGTCCTGGCAATGAGGGACTGTCCCACGCAAAGTGACTCTGTGGGGTCGACACAGCAGTCTCACATAATGTGAGATTGCTGTGTCGACCCCTCCAATTCTCACTGTCAAATTAAGGCATTGTAATTAAATGCTATTGCGATGTATACAGAATAAATGCTGCAGTCAGCTAAAATAACTTGTCTCTGGCCTATCACACTCCCACCCACACCTTTTCCTATCCCTTCATGAGGTCTATTTTTGTGTAAAATACCTACAGATTTTATCCATCTGTTTTTCTGCTTCATCTCTGTGGCTACAAAGGCTGCATGGGAAAGTTATACGATGCCACCATGACTCAGTGTGTTGATTTTACTCAAGAGTGTACAAAATGGAAAAAAAACACCCTATGGTTCCATAAAGCTGTCTTCAATTAAAACTGAGGATTTTACTGTGTAATCCACAATTATACAGTTGTTTCGCTGTCAAGCTTCAACTTAAAGTATATTATGAGTGTTTATATTTTAAGTGTTTCACAGTGCCCTTGTCTGCTATTGTAAATCATCCACTTGGCACTTTGAATCCGTGGGTTTTGTTTGAGTAGCTAAATGAAAGGTTCATCATGTTGAATCACCTAAACTAGCTAATGTAGGCGCAGTTAAGTATGTGAGGCAGCAGCCGCCGCACGTCACAACACCCCTTATAAAGAGATACGGGGGCATTGTCTGTACATCTGTGAGAATATGGTCCACCTACGGTAATTCTTATAACCGCTGATGGGACTTGAGTTTGTCTGACTTTTACCCCAGAGTCTAGGGGTTTCAAAAACCACTGCTATGCACCCGGCTTCGTCAAATTAAGTGTCTTATCTAATATACGAATACCCGTGTTCGGGGGAGGGCGGCGAGGGTGATATTTATCACAGATTCGACGCACCTACGGGCTGGGAGCGTCACATGTCAGCGGGGAGCATTGGGTGGGAGGAGGAGTAGGAGGACGGAAGCGGAGTCAGTTGAGTACAATAGTAGTGACAACACACAGAAATGTGTGTGGGTAGAACTCAATTGGCACGATGACTGCATTGGGGAGAAAAAGGGTGTAAATGAGTCCGTTTGATGAGGGCTAGGTGCACAGAAAAATCATATACCAAAAATCTCAATCGTTGCCAAAGAATAATTTTCTTCAAAGGTTTCCAAAAAATAAGGTTAAAAATAATTTCTCAGGAAAAATGTTTTGTTTCACAAAAACAAAATATAACTTCCAAAAAAAATGAAAATAACAAACTTACATGATATGCTTAAATTCAAGCACACTGTACTAGGGCAGAGCTTCCCGCATGGTCCCCCATGTCTCACACTGGACTGACTAACTCCATTCAAACCCAGGCCTCTGACTAGTGGCCCAAACCATCTGTCTAGAGACAGGTTTCCCCAAAGTATTCACTTGCACAACTAGTGAACATGTAACACAGAAAACATTTCCAAACCTTTACAGTATACTTGTCAATCCTAAACCTAGTAACAAACCAGGTTTTAAACAACCCGTCTCATTGCAATCATACTAAATAGTATGTATTGCCAGACACATGCACCCCTGCAACATGGTGCAACCCAATTTGAATCCTCCACCTATAAAAGGAGCAGTGGATTCAGTTTTTGTGTAACTTTGACCAGGAAATGGGGATGTTGTGAGTAGGGTGTGTTTGACAATATAGTAATGATAACTTAAAACTGTTTGACTTTGAAAGGAATAAAAGTATGTTTGACCGACCAATTGTCTCTGTCCAAATTATGAAATGAAATGAATGAATATATGCATATAAAACTGTAGAACAAGTCAAGATCAACTGATTGCTAACTTTAGCCGGCATAGTTAGCAAACAGTGTTTGATAATGACCATTGACTGACATGTGGGAATGTTGAGTATGAAATGAGGTTATGATAAACAGAAAATGAAATACAATTAAACATGTGTGGCTCAAGAGGAAATGTCTTTATCACAAAGGGGTAAAGAATACATAAGGCAAGTCGGATTTAACTTTTAATACCTTATATTTAATATTGTGAGCTCGTAGATCTGTCCAAGCTTGTTTATCTGTTGATTCATCGATTAATTGATAATCTATTGATTAATCAGACCGATGCCGAAACTAGAATTGGCCGATACCGATGTGAAAATCTCCCATCACTACTGACTCTGAGTCTCTCTCTCTCTCTCTCTCTCTCTCCCTCTCTCTCTCTCTGCAGGTTTCTGAAGCTGTATGGTCGCCGGTTCAGTAAAGAGGACCACATCCTCTTCATCAAGCTGCTCTATGAGTTGGTGACGCTGCCCGGCCTGGAGCCTCAGATGATGCACAGCTACGCCAGGATTCTCATACACCTGCTCAAGTAAGTGCCACGCAAAACAACGTCGGCGTGCACGCACGCCACGCCACGCCACGCCACACCACTCACTCACTCACTCACTCACTCACTCACTCACTCACTCACTCACTCAGCTCATTCTTAGTATTCCTATTCTTTACGACTCACGATCAACCTGCTGCTTTAATCAGTTTTAATCAAAATCCTGATACCTAGACTTAAACTGAACAATGATAAATCATTCAATGAGGCGAGAATTCAAATGACAGGCAGGCAACGTGGTTAACGCAGGCCTGATTAATAAAATAAAAAAAGTGATTGTTCATTGGTAATATTACAGAAAGTCATATGCACTGTTTCCTGAGAACCTTGACAGTAGGCCTTTATTTTACATCGGGCATCACAGCATATGTGTTGTGGTCTTGCAGTGGTTACACACGCACACACGCACACACACACACACACACACACACACACACACACACACACGCGCACACGCACACGCACACGATCACCACCATTCAAAAATAATTACCGCGGCCCAATAAAAGGGAATGAAATGCATCTCTTCTTACTGACGGGCCTGTTAGTCTATTACTCTTGCTAACTGTGGGCCTGACCTACATGTAGACGCCGCTCTCGTCTCGCTGCTATCAGATCTGACTGCGCTCCAGCGACTGACTGGAGAAACTGAAGGGAACTGTCCCCGCCCTGTCCCTGCAGAGTCACGCAGACAGTCACATTCGTCACGCAGACACGGTCACATTCGTCACGTCGCACATTATTTAGGCCTTCCATTGTTTCCACTCTGCAGTTCCTCTTCGGTGTGTCGCCTTAATGAAGATGTCATATGTTTGCCATTAGACTGGAAGAAAAGATATCTGGGGGCTCCAAGCGTGCCGAGCGCCAAACCCGACAGGTCCATGAGCGCCAAGCCCGGCGGGTCAGAGATGGATTCAGGAAATCCACATCTTTGTCTCTGTGGGCTTTTGCGGATTGTGCTCGAGTCCCCCAGCCATCCACCCCCACCCCCACCCCCACTGCTCCGCGCTCCCCATTCCAGACTCTGCACTCCACCCACCCACCTGTCTCCCCCCCTCTCCCCCCTCGCCTCCAATTTCAGGGCCTGTCAAAAGCGGTTTCCTCTGTCGATTCCTCACAGCACGGCTCTGTAGGAGGCGAGCCATCTAGAAGGGGGTCTGCCTGTCTTTGTGTTTGTTTGTTGGTTTTGTCCTGGGATAATCTCGCCAACCGCAGGACCGATCTCCGCCAAGTAGCTGCCAGTATAAGCCGAGGAAGTACTCATAATGATATAGATACCGTACTGTACGACGTGCGTAGATGACAGACATCATACACTTGGCCACGTGAAAGTGTCTACGATCCACGGGGGAGCGTCTAGTCCTCGGAGGAGGCAAGGGGAGCAGATGCACGGAATTCAAAGCCATTGAAGTCGTGCATCGTCTCTAGTTCCAGACTCTTGCAATAAGGAGCCTTCTGCCTGGAGTTAATAATTTCTCCACAAAGCGCTTATATAACTACAGCTACAACTATAAAGCTATCGTTTTAAATATCCTCCTAACTCAAGTGGACGGCAGAGTCCACACCACGACTGTAACAAGAACAGCGGTGAATACTATTATTGTAGTTATTGTTATTGTTGTGGTTCGAGGCCCTTTAGGGCCCCATGGGCATGTCCTGTCTGCCTATCCACAAATCCTATAGAGCACCGAAGTCTGACGACATTTATGCATCCTACCTTTTCCCCCATTCTGAATTCCCATAGACGTGTTTAATATTGCGTCATATAAGAACTGCATGGGTTGTGAAAATAAACAAATGAGCACGGTGGTTTGACTCATTTGACTCAGTTTTTAGAAACAGACCTGTATCAAATCTCGTCAGTGACACAGAGCCACCTCCCTGACAATAGCGCCTGGACAATTTTGTTTGTTTTTGGAATTCTTATATGAGACGATGTGGATGACCCAAAGTTATTGGTCTCCGTAGAGAGAAATTACTTCCACGACCCCGGGGGGGGGGATGGGTTAACGAGAGACAGTCAGGACTTAATTGTCGTGACCCAAGTTACCAACGAGGCCGTGGCTCTTTCTGAGCGGTCAGAGTTCTAGTTTATAAAAATGACAGTGAATTTAGTTTCATTTGAAGTATTTCTTTTCCTCCCAAGGTTCCAAGCGGTGGAATATCCCACAGAGACGCTGCATGATAATGAGTCACACACTGTGTATAAGCCATGCAGAGCGAGGGGGCAAACAACTTCAACTTCAAACAACTTTATTAATCCCTCTAGGGGCAATTAATTTCAAGCAGCTCGTTAATGGAGGAACACGGTAATTTAAAAACAAACAGGCGAGGGGGGGACCTTTTCTTAATCCCATGAGGGGAAAATACAGTTTCTGCTTCTTCAACGATGAGCACTCTGTTGTTGACCTTCTGATCACCAGACTCTGCCCTCAAAGCCATGTGATTCCCAAACTTTTTTCCAGGAGACCCATTTCCACAAAACTGGGTGACCGAATTCCCATTTTTACACATATATGTGTGCGTGCGTGTGTGCGCGACGAAGCCAAACGGCGAAACGCGTCGTGCAATAAAAAATGAAGCATAAATAATCTTGTCCTGAGTCTCTGGAGTGTGCGGTCCCTTCCTTTCCCTGGGGAAGTTCTCTTAGGGAAGTTCTCTTATATATATATATATATATATAACCATAACATAACATTTGTAGAATCAAACTCGGGTCTTAATGGGTTAAGTGGGGATACTAAAACAGCGATATTCAGTTACACTTCATACCAATCATACTGTGCAGGTGTAGGTATGTTAAGTGATAACCACTGTCAAGTGTCAACATGGCATTATACGTAAAAGCTTTCTAAATATTTCACATTTTCCAAACATCTACAAGCTTGTATGTAGGTCAACTATTTTAGGTATTTGTTGTACAGTACAACTAAGTATATATTGCTTAAGTGGCATTCTGGACTAGACCTGTCTGGCTGGAAACATTGTTGTTGCAAGGACTGCACTTCTGAGCTTTCAGCTACTGTACAGGACTGTGTCACAGTTACCAGGTGATTGAGAGATTATTTATTCTTTACTTACTCTGTATAAACATACTATTCTAACTAGTGATGTACCGAATAGTGTATACCGCAGAAAGTGTTCGGCAGAAAATGGCTTCTCCTTTCATTGTCAATGGCAAAAGCTGTATTATAGGAAGGGCTAGAGCGCCCCTCAAAAAAAAAAGGAAAATCAACAAGACAGGGTCAAATACCGACATGGCTGACCTCTGTGGGTCTCTGACATCCTAGGCCTGAAGCTTCTGCTGTTTCTGTCATTCGAGCCCTTTAGTTTCTGTTATGCGTCTGTTTTCCTGCACTTTTGCAGTGATTGGATTTGAACTGAGAGACGGCTGGAGGCATCGCAGAGTCCGTATCAGTATGGCAACATGACGCAGGCTGCACTGCAGCTTTTATTATTTATTCTGGCATATCGATATATCAAGGTTTTTTTTTCTTCCCCCCCCAGCCCAATCCCATGCAGCCCCTATGTCTTCCATTATAAAATTCAAGTTAAGTGCTTCAGACAATCTAAAACATATGTGTAAGAAAATGCATGGAGGTAGTACGGCCTTTTTGGCAGTGTGCACAAAGAGTCAGATCCTGCGGTTTGTATGACTAGCTCTAGCTCTGGACATGAATAAAATGTTTATGTGAATAAAGCAATTAAAAAAAAACCTATATAAACAGAAACGTATACAACAAACAAAATAATTTAAAAAATAAGCAAATTCAAAAGGAGTGAGAAGAAGCATAGCTTATTGCACACACACACACACACACACACACACACACACACAATACCCTCTTGTAAAACAAACAAACAAAACCAAGCTGAAACAAATGGAAGAAATGAAACAAAATCACAGCGCATTTAAAAGCCGGGATGAATGATTCAGAAGGGCGGAAGGTTTTACAATCGGATGGCAAATGAGGAAATTCGCCATGCCAGTACACGGAGTTCTGTGGAGGAGCCAAAATGTTTGCAGCTTTAGTTCCGGTGTGATTTGTTGGTCGCTCTGGTAAAACATAATTTGCCTCTCTTTGTTCCACTACGACAGCCTTATAACAGATCTTGACTATGTTTTTATGTTTTACTCTGAGGCCGAAAAACCAGCAGATTCAGGAATCAAGTGGGTTTTTTTATCCGTCACTCACGCACCGGTCCAAGCAGCGAAATGTTGGTGTGGCATGGGCCGCAAGACAACACCAACAATACAATATACACCAGATAATGAGAACCAGCAAGACCGCCTGAGGGCGAGAAGCGACCTCGCCCTAATGGGCCTTAATGGGCCAGGTCACGGGCCTTCATTTTCGGGCCTGTGGAGAACTCTAGTTTTCGCCGGCTGCTGGGCACGGCTGCACTAATAACTTTGGGGCAGGCCCGTCTGGAGTTTAAATGGACAGGTATCAGTCAAAAGGGAGACATCGTAGAGTAAGGATGAATGGGGAAGGATCAACATAATGGAATGTAAGAACAGGTCAGCTCCGTATATGGAGATCTAAGGGTTTGAGGTCAGATGTAGAGTATAGTAAAATGTGACCTGCGAAATAAGAGAAATGATAATAATAATAATAATAATAATACATTTTATTTATATGGCGCCTTTCAGGTCACTCAAGGTCGCCTAACAAAACAGAAAAGAAATACAATACAATAAAGCAAGTTTAAAATACACACCCGGCCGTATCATACCAAAGACTCTAAAAATGGGACCCAGTGCCTCCCTGCTTGACACTCAGCATCAACTTCGACTTCGCAGTCTCCTCGATTGGTGGCTGACTCCCCTATCCGGCTTTCGTTTAATAAATTTACTTAGGGGGGTTAATAATAGTTAACTAATAATCATGCCATGAAATGTAGCTCAAAGTGCTTTTCAGAGCAATGTAGAAAAAAGCAAGATATATTATTTTTTAATAGGAAGCAGGACATGAATACCAAGGAATTTGAAAGATCAATTAACAGCAAGAGTCTAGAAGTATGTCCTTGAGCTGTGCTTTAAAAATGTCTACAGAGGCATCCCTATTTTGGGCATGTCAATTATAGGCGAAAATGTCCCAAAATGCTAATTTAATTAATAATCCACTCATTTGAAAGTGTCAGTAAAATAGGGCTTAAGTGGTTAAATAATAGTATGGTGAGTATATTTATGATGAGACAACCTCCACACTTTCATTGTGTACGGTTTCTGTTCCAGTCTTTGAGAACACAATTTATCAAAGAATTATTGAACAAAGTGATCATAAATAAACATCATAGACAGGTTACGTAGACGGACCTTTTCTGTTCTGCCATTTCAATTATTTTAAGGATTACTTCAGTAGACAAAGGTACAAGGTACAACGTACAAGGCCGGCACGTACAGTATTAGGTGAACAAGAGTTCAGCAAAAATACAGATCGTCAAAATGCTACTAGACAGCTCATCTCCTTCCACTGAAGCACATGTTTATCTAAGTTTAATGTATAATCACTGCCCAAGAGCATTGTGAAAAACAAAAAATAATGAAAACCTTACAAAGTTCAAAGAAAAAGTGAGTGCTGTCATGTTGCTGTTTCGAAGCCAGGCAGTGGATATCTCTCACAGTTTGTCCTGCTTTCCCCTCATGTGGTCTGATGGCCTGAATCCACCCGTTTTATCCTCACTGCAAGGTATTTTTGCTCAGCGGGACAGGACGTAAAACTTAAAGGGGGGGATGAAAGCCTAGGCCTGAATACAGACTGATTTTGTAGTTTGTTTTTCGGTTCAGGTTAACGGCTATACAGCAGGGTAAAAAAAAACATGGTCCGGTTGCATAAGGCTGTCCTTACTTCTTAGGGAACTTTGATTCTGCCTATACAGGGGGATGTTCTGCCAATGCTTTTTTCGTTGGGAACAGAGCAGTTTGTTGCCATTTGCGGATTTCAGCAAAAAAGACGTTAGCAGAATCCGCCCTCATTGGCAGAACAAAAGTTTGATGAGTCACCGGCCGCACCCTTTACACAGTAGTCCATCAAGCTGTACTGTATATACGCAAGTTAACGCAACACAGCTGCAGCGAATCAAGTTATCAAATCTATAATGGATGTGTGTGTGTGTTAAGCCCAACACACACACGCCTGAAAAATAGAACAGTGGCGTATCGGAGCGTCAGGCGAGGCGTGATTGTGAACGCGCATCGGACGCCGCCGGTGTGGGATAGGTTCATTGAAAATAACGGAGGCGGCTGTTTTGACGCGCGGCGTTCGCAGACGGTGTGTGTAGGGCTCTAGATGTAGGTGTGCCGGTGTGCAAGCATACAGACAATACTGTCGACCACTGTCTGTGATTTTGGCACACCCTCCACAAGCCTCCAAGCACACCTAAATCTAATATCTGGTTTGAGAACCACTAGTGAAACAAACTACTGTGTAATCTCCTGTACACTACACTACAGTATGTACACCTAATCTTTCACGGATGAGTCGATTGGGAGAGAGAGAGTGAGAGCACACAGAAGGCAGAGAAGTGTGCCATCCCCCCAGTGAACGGTCGCTGTTGCCAATATAGTGTACAAACATCTGATTAGCTGCAGCTAACTAGCCTGCAAAGTTTTGTTTTACCCTTCTGTAGTTTTTAACCTGTACAGGGAAACAAACTACAAAATCAGGCTATTATATAGGGTTCCACGTTTCTTTAACGTCAGAGTTCTTAGCTTTGTTATTACAACCTACTGTACCACGCACACAACAACCTTCTGTCAGCTTTGCAGTGAGTGGTATTCCTGGTATTACAGTGATAATGAATGGACGTAACCACTATTTTCCCCACGCTGTCTCTATATTGGCGTTTCTAGTCAAGTCAACTTTATCTAACTATAAATGCACCAAGTCTCTGTACGTCTGCAATCCACGTAACTCGAGAACAGTTCGCCTCACCGACTTCAAATTCGACACACGCGTTCCACACCACCACAGGCAGTGCAGTGCCCGGTGTCGGACCCACACTGGCCTGTTCTGACCTCACATTTCACAACACTCCATATTTGGCCATGCCTGACACAGAACTCCATATATAGGAATAAAGGGACATTCGGGCACAAAAGGCACACAGACATAATATCTGGGTGGGGCATGCATTTCAACTCATCATTCCAAGTAGGCCAGTGCCCAACGGGCACCGCCGTAGAGGCCCCACGGGCACCTCTCTAGTTCGTATAAAACGTTTTACCCCCAGGGTGGTCCCACTCCCCACCCAGGGTGGTCCCACTCCCCACATGAGTTCTTCTTTTTTTTACACAACCATCCCAATTTAAAAATAATTATAATACAGGAAAAAAGACAAAATAAAACCAAAACCAAAAAAAACAATACTCTAATAATAATGTACTTCCTCTCCGAACAGGAAGAAAGAGCTGCTGTCCAGGGATGACCTGGAGTTGCCGTGGAGACCGCTCTACGAGCTCTACGAGAGGGTCACCTACTCCAAGACGGAGCACCTGGGCCTCATCTGGTTCCCCAAGTATGGGACGCACGCTACGCACGCACAGACTGACTGACTGACCTTTTCTTTTATGTCTGTAATGTTTTGGCTATCGAGCCTTCAGTTAACCCATTCTGACCTGAGATCAGATTCATACGTGGTTTCCACTGGACAACACACTGGTCTTGATTAACCCATTCTGACCTGAGATCAGATTCTAAAAAATGTCAGTCGTTCTTTGATTTTTCAAAAATAGCAGACCTACAAACTCGTAGCGCGCCACTCGGTGGCGCGCTACGAGCTTGTAGGTCTGCTATTTTTCAATAGCTAAAGCATAACATGATGCTAACACCAAAACGGGTTCCCGATCAAAATGGGTTAAAGACAGTCTAAGGCCTGACTCACACGTGCACAACAGATTGATGTATAGCTGATGCATGAGACTTATTGACTGATACAAGCTCGCAATGCATTTCCAATGGGAGTCACATGGTTTGACACAACATTTTGTGTTGTATGAGGGGGAGGGGGGGGGGGCAGTCGAAACACAGCCGAAAGCCGTACAACAAAAATGTTGTGTCAAACCATGTGACTTCCATTGGAAATGCATTGACGCTTACCCTTTGTTTACATCTAGCATGCATCTAGCATGCGTCATTGTTGTATGCTAGATAGAAAAAGGTGTGAGTGAAGCCTAACATGACAGATGACCCAGATTGAAAGGTATTAAAAAAATATATATTTTTAGGTCGGGGCTACCGATTTTCTCCAAGAGTCGGACATACAGGATAAACAAGTGTAATTGAAAGTGATGACTCAAAGAAGTGAGCAGACAAAATTGGAACTGAAACACTATAACAATGAAGCTGGAGGAAATTGGCAACCCACCTGACAATGCATTTTCTGATTTATTAAAATAGATTGCTATATTACAGCAATGATTACCGGTACTACTTGAATAGATGCTGCTCCAGTGTCTGGACTGTCAGACAAAAAAATAATTGCAATCTCATGTACCTGAAGAACACCTTGGACAGTGGTTTTCAATCCTTTTCATATCAAGGGCCATTATTTATTGGCCATTATTTATTTATCAACCTCTGGTTTCCCATCATGTGGGAGACATGGGTTTGAAACCAGGTGGTTGTTTCGCCGGAATTACATCACATTACATCATTATGACTGATTAGAAAGAGGTGACTCACTAAAGCTGGTAGCATAAGACTTCAAAAGAAGTCAAAATTGAAAGAAGTCAACATTTTGAGAAGTCAAATTCATTTTTTAAGGCTTGCCGAAACCTATAAGTAGTTCTCTCTGCAGACATAATTGCCTCGATGAGGCGATGCAGCTCTGTTTTGAGAGCTGAATGCACGGCTGGAATGGATTTCTTCCCACCTGGATTGCTACTCTACGGTTTGTTTTGTTCATCACCCAAGGCACTTGACGCGCTTATTTGTCTCAGGGATTTAGCCATTTCCGGTGATAGACACCCTATTCAGTGGATAAAGTGTGTGCTATCTCCCCTCCGTGAATTAATTTGCCATCTGGTCGTGTTTGTCAGTCTCAGAGAGGCATGATTAATAATGTTGTAAAACAAAATCAATCACCTTGAACTTCCTCCCAATCAAACACTATCCTGGCGTGGCAGAATCTGCCGAAACTGACATCAGCGAGGCAATGCATTGTTTTAATCCATTTTTGTCGGGAACCCCTTTTGGTGTTTCAAGCATTCTGTTTTAAAGGTAAATGGTAAATGGTGCATTTATATAGCGCCTTTATCCAAGGCGCTTTACATAGATTGTGCATTACATTCACCCATTCACACACACATTCATACACCGATTGCGGCGGAAGCCATGCAAGGTACCAACCAACACACCGGGAGCAATTTGGGGTTCAGTGTCTTGCCCAAGGACACTTCGACACGTAGACAGGAGGAGCCGGGATTCAAACCGCGGACGACCTGCTCTACCTCCAGAGCCACCGCCGCACGTCATACTTTAGCTATTGAAAAATAGCAGATCTAACATTTTTAATCGTAAAAATACAGCACAAATCTTTGAATAGGTATATATTCTTTCAGAGCGAACGTTTTTTATTTATTTCGACATCAGGCCTAAATGGGTTAATCACGTAATTCTGGTCTTTCGACCTCGCCTGAACATAATTTCTGCATGAAGTTTGCTTTAGCCTTGTAGCACACAGAGGCAGATTCAGGATGCTGCAATAATAATACTAATAATAATGTGCTCTGTGTAATAAGCCGTTGAGCCCAGAGCGGTATTTCACTGCAAATACCTTGATGTGGATATTATTGCATTGTATAAAAACATCTGGAGAGGCTTTTGTGTTGGTGTGCAGCACAACAAGCAGTAAACACGCACGCACGCACACACACACACACACACAGTCGCACACACGCACACGCACGCACACACGCACGCACACACACACACACACACACACACACACACACACAGACTAACACACCCTCTGTTTCCTTGCAGCTCGGTGGATAACATGCTGAAGGCTTTGATCAAGAGCTGCAGACTGTAAGTCTCCTCCCAGGGGATTATGTCACTTCCCATTTGACTGGATAATGCGATTCTTTGACATTTTACGGGTCTTTGTGCATCCTTGTTTTGGTGTTTTGAACATGTGTTTGTGATGCTGTGCGTTGATTAGTTCCAGTTAGCGATAATTGTATTGATTGTATTGGATTCATTGGACAATTCAGAAGCGAATGTTGAAGTGATTATTTTATACAATCAACTGCATTCATTACTTGCCATTAATGTAGTGGTTGTAACTGTATTAATTCATACACCACGGGGTGGGAGTTCTGCTCTGGTTTTGGTGAATATTAAGTATAGTTATGTTGTGGAGGGCTCTGGGGCCACGCATTAAAAGTAAATTAATCCACAAAACTAGCGTCATTTGTATTGTTGACCTATTTCGAAAATATTAGCGCAACTTTCGTTCAACTCTATCACATGGAACTACTTTTTGGGTTCCTAAAGTGGGGTCCGGGGACCCCTAGGGGTCCCTGAGGGAGTTCCAGTTGCACTATATGGTAGAAATACGTCAACAATACAAATGACGCTAGTATTGTGGATTAATTTACTTTTAATGCGTGGCCCGAAAGTGCCGCCACAAAATGACCAGAACTACTTAATATTTAACCAAAACCAGAGCAGAACTGCCACCACGGGACTCTGGCAATCAATTAATACAGTTGCAACCACTATTATTAAGTATTTCATACAGCTTAAGTAAAAAAAATAACTCCCACTTGGAACTTTGACGCCTTCTCCTTTCACCGTATAGGTATTTAAAAAAACTAATAAAAAAATAGCAATAGCCACAATGCCATGGTAATACGGATTTAATGTGCATAAGAAAAGAAGAGAGAGGCATGAGAAGGAAAGAGAGAAAACAGTAGACAAAGAGTGAATAATGAGGAGAGAATGGCAAAAAGAGATAAGGAGTACAGACGTTTGCTTTGGAAGTGGATAGGAAGAAAGTGGAAGGATTTATGTTTTAAAAATCTATTTTGTATTTGCCAGTTATCCAACATTGTCAGGCAAAAATAGCACCGGTAATAGCCAATCTACAAGCTCAGAGCTCATTGCATCGCGATATCATGTTGCGACTTGTGAGCTTATAGATCTGCTATTTCTGAAAATCGATTATTTTATTTAAATAGGTATCGGAATACATCTTACTCGATGAAATTGATGATCTCGATTAACTGTTGTGCCCTGAGTTGACTTCTATCCCATGTCTCTCGCTGGTCGTGTGTCATCAGATATTTCCCGGTGTCGTCCACTGAGGAGATGCTGTGCGAGTGGCGCCCCCTGCTGTGCGTGTTCGACGCGGTCATGCAGAAGGCCGTCAGCAACATGGAGCTGTTTCTGCCCACCATCATGTTTCCGGAGCAACACAGCCGCGGGTTCCAGTAAGTCCTTATTCAAAACATTTTTTATCAAAGCTGATCAATGATGGCCACGAGCACTAGTAGCGATGTAGTGGCGAGATTTTCATGATTGGCTGGCCTCTAAGCCAATGGAAGACTAGCCCTCTACGGCCAATGGGGCTCATTCATACTTGGACACATCTCTCTGTTGTTACTGTCAGACAAGTCCTTTCTTCACTCTGGGCTATCACCTCGTTCACTGACTGGTCTAGAAGTTGGGTGGGCGGTCCCCTTCATAGATATATAAGGCTCTCCATTGGCTCTGGCCAATGGAGAGCGACGTTGCTACGTGGCGGCCATCTTACTTCGGGGCAGCATAACATTGTGTCTATGGGGCATGTACTTTTTAAATAACCATAACTTGCTCAATTTTCATCCGATTTTCAAGCGGGTTGGTTTGATATGAACGTCAGAGACGTCCGCATACTTATATGATTTTATACGACGTTCATATAAAAAACTAAATTAAGCAGATAAGCGTCCTGAATCATAGCCACGTTGACAACGTTTGTAATAAACCAACCCGTTTGTAAATCCGTCAAAGTTTGAGGGAGTTATGACTGTTTTAGTTCGAGCTGCCATAAGAACATACTGTACTGAAGCCCCTCAGCAAGATGGCCGCCGGGTGAACTACGTCAGAGACTCCGCCTTGAGGCATCTAGCCTTTATATATGTCTATGGTCCCCTTGGTTTTACATCTGAACCACAGGGAGGCGGGGTCAATGCTTAAGGACATCACAGCGAGTATGATGGCCTCGACTCTTTATGAAGGTGACGGTGATAGGTGAAGAAGAAGACAAAATCCTCAACCGTGTTGTGAACTTGTAGATCAACAATTTTTAATAGCCATAAGTATATGCTGTACACAGCCTTTATTTATGATATTAAATAATCATAGTCCAATAACATGATTCTGAAATGGGACAATCTATATAAGGACTACTTTTACTTTAACCACTTCATGGATATCTTTATGCTACTTTTGTGCTCTGACTTAAGTACAGTTTTAAATGCAGGACAAAATATTTATACACAGTGGTATTATAGTGTTCTTCTTTCGCCTCAGCGGGGTCATCAGACTCAGACGCGGTAACGGTGCTAACGCAATTCGGCCGGCACTTTCTTCCCTCCACCTTATACAATCATTTATATTACGGGTGGCCCAGAGGGGAGTTCAATGAAAGCCTAACCTTGTCAGCGTTAGAGTCATGCTTGCTTCTATTGAGTTATGTAGGAGCTACGCCCGCTGGAACTCGCTGGGGCCGCGGCCAGCTTAAATGGTTTATATGGGTCCAAATCAGAAGCACACTTTGTCTTCGGGGGCCCAGGTGACCGATAATCTGATGAATCGCGGGAATGTTGTGTTTTTTACGGGAAGTGTAGTGCGCTAGTGTAGTGTTACTGTATAGTGAAACATACATGGAAAGGGGGAATAACAAAAGCAGCGTTATCACATTTTGGAGGACGGCGCCTGCAGGGTGGACTGGAAAACCATCGCAAAACATGTTATTTGAAAAGGACCCTTAAGCACCTTCAAAATTCTTCAAGCGCACGTGTCGCGGTGCGACCAATGTCGATCGGCTGTTGTACAATGAAATACAGCTTATACGTGGATTAAAGTTCTCAGACTCGCCACAACCGATTTAAGTCATTTATTTATTATAAGATTAAAGAGTATTATTTAGAATGCATCAACCCAGCAATAGAATACATTGTTCCAGTGCTTAAATTGTACATTTTAAATGGATTGTCGCATCTTCCATGAAACCCATAACGTCTCAGATATTTCATGAACGCAAAGGTTGAAGCCAATTCACTTCTTCACCTCATTGGCTGTATGTAAGAGCAAGAACATACCGGTTTAGAATGATAATACCTAAAATATCACAATTCTACTTACAGTAATTGGTGCAAATTGTTTAGAGAAACACAGCGCCACTGCGGAGGAAGGACTCCTGTCACGCAGTTTGACATAACAAAACACCTCGGCCGTGAGATTTGCTTTTGGTCGTTAATCCCTGAATATAAATGATATAGGGCTCATAAGTGGGTAACAGTGGGCTGTTTACCGGTCAGTTAAGTATCTGGTCCAGCAGACACATTTTAGCCACAGTGCAGAATCTGCAGATCCACCAACATTCAACAGCCAGTGTGAGTCAGTAAGTGTTTATTGTGTTTATCGGTCAGTAAGTATCTGGTCCAGCAGACACATCTTAGCCACAGTGCAGATCCACCAACATTCACAGCCAGTGTGAGTCAGTATAGTAAGTGTTTATTGTGTTTATCGGTCAGTAAGTATCTGGTCCAGCAGACACACATCTTAGCTCACAGTGCAGAATCTGCAGATCCACCAACATTCAACATTCAACAGCCAGTGTGAGCGGTGATTATTTCCACACCATTGTATACGCGAGGAGGAGGCTCCTGGCTGTGCCTGACATTCTCGGGTTGCGTCGATGTAAATCCAGCCTCATATTCCTGCCATCTGAAAATGATACTTGGAAGCGAGTGCGGGGTGGGGGTGGGGGGGGGGGGGGGGGGGCTGGGGGCTGTAGGGGAATCTATCACTTTCTCATCAAACGTACTGAAGAAGCTCCTGACGAGAGCGTGGGGACACCTTGGAAGTTCAGCCTTCAGCTTAAACCATTAAGACCGACTGAGGCCAATTCTAC
>NC_137879.1:7533317-7550817 GCF_963924005.1 Protomyctophum bolini | reverse complement strand
TGTGTGTGTGTGTGTGTGTGTGTGTGTGTGTGTGCGCGTGTGTGTGCCTGCGTGCGTGTGTGTGTGTGCCTGTGTGTGTGCCAGATCTTCACCAGAATCCTGCGTAGCCTGAACCTTCCGGTGGGGGTCAGTCAGATGGTGGCCCCTCGCTACCTGACCAACTCTTACGACATCGGACATCTGGTGCTGTGGATCACGGCTCTCCTGGTACGCCTGCTTTTCTGCTCAAAAAGCTGCATTAATGGAAAGAAATTGCACATTCTTTTCCCCCTCGTTTGAAGCTCTGAGTGCATACTTAATGGAAGTACAGTGTTATACGTGTGGTTTTTGGATCCAGATAGTTGCTTTTAATTGGATGCTTAATCCTCTCTGACTCATTCCCTCCCCCTGCAGGGTGGGCCAGGAAACCCCGCGCAGAAGGAGCTGAGCTGTCTGTTCAACAGCATCGCCTCCTTCTACCATCCGTCCAACCACGGCCGCTGGCAGGTAACCAACCAACCTACTCAGACGCATGCACGCACGCATGCACGCACGCACGCACGCACGCACGCACGCACGCACGCACGCACGCATGCACGCACGCACACACGCACACACACACACGCACACACGCACACACGCACGCACAATTACAAGCCAAAAATAAATAAATACACGTGTGAAATCAATTCTGCATAATGAGTACTTTCAAGTTTCAATGTACATTTTGACACCATTACTTTCGCGCTTTTAATCAAGTACATTTTGAATTTGCAGTATTGAGTATTTCTACATTTCAGTATTGATACTTTCACCACTGTGTGATATAGTCAGACAAACAAGGTGTACAACGCACGCGCACACGCGCACGCACACACACACACACACACACACACACACACACACACACACACACACACACACACACACAGTGTTCACTCAGAGTGAACAACCTTTCAGCTGGTTGCCGGTGTGATTTATATGTTGCCATTCAGAGCCTCTCTCTCTCTCTCTCTGTCTCTCTCTCTGTCTCTCTCTCTCTCTCTCTCTCTCTCTCTCTCTCTGTGTACCAGCAGCGTTCTGACATGCTCAGATGAATGCCAGGACGGAGGGAATGCGAATGAATGACGCAACAACAACCTCAGGGTTTCTGAGCCCTGAATGACTGTTTGTTGATGTCATCTTTATGTTGCCCACGCAGTCCAAACAGTCCACATTGTTTTCTTAAAGATTCTTCTGTCAATTTACTTCTCTCGATGAACTGAAGAGACTAATCATATACATTTATATACTGCGTATACATACAGTACACATACTGTACACGAATCGACCTGCAAAATCGATTAGTCTAATTGGCTACCCTTTTTTTATACAACTGTGTTTACATTGTGAATAGCTGAGCTTGCACATCTGCTATTTTTCACCAAAAAAGAGAAAAATAACCATTTCTGAGACATTTCTTGATGAGGGTCCGGAGGGACCGGAACATCTGTCAGTTTGAATAAACACCGACGCTGCTGAGCACGAGCAGTGTGCAAGGATTTGCGTTCATCAAACATTTTCATGATTGCTTCAGCTGTCACCACACCGCACATGTACACGTGTATCTGAACAAAGATCAAATCGGTTTTGAAGGGGGAAGTGTATTCTAAGGACATATTATGTCCTTAGTTAACACAGTCCTTGATCAACGTTTGCCTGTTATCTCTCCTTTGGTACCAACATCGATACTGCATGGAATTGTGGACAAAATCTTATCCAACGATAACAAAATATTCTTTCGTTTTTTGGGTCTGCGAGGCTAAATGTCATCGAATGGTGGTCTTCCATGGCTCAAATGCCCAATAAATAATAATTTGGACGGGTCCATTTGGTTCCAATTGTACACTCTGGGACAGTTCTGGGCCCAGAGGATGAAAAGGTTTTAAAAGCACTGGATTAACTGGATGAATTGTTCGCTCCCCTCTAGGCGAAGCTGATGCGCGTGCTCCAGCGTCTCCCCGCCAGCGTGGTGCGGCGCGTGCACCGCGAGCGTCACGCTCCCCCCTGCTGGCTGGTGCCTGTACCAGAGGACCAGAGGCTGACCGATGCCCACCTCCAGGAGTTCAGCCAAAGCCTCATGGGCGCCGCCCTACTGGCCATGTTCAGGTAGGCTATACTAAACCCTATAGTCTCGCGTAGCCAGACAACTATTCCACAATCTCCGAATGCTATATAGAGTCTGGAACTACACCTCAGGAAGCTGGCATTTCCGTTCATATATTTAAAAATATCTTTACATTTTATTATTTTATTTCCTTTTCTGCATGCTAAGCATATAGCTTAGGTGATTTCTATTTATATTAGGATAACTTTGCGTGGCTGTAAAGACGAAACGGAAGTGGGGAGGAGGCTCCACTTCCGCTTTATCGCTTATTACTCATGATAGAGCTTCCGTTGCTCCAGACGGAAGCATTTGACAATTGCAAGAGGTAGCAGTCTGGCAACGCGAGACTACCTAAACCCTAACATTTAACTATGCCTATAAACCTAACATCAAAATCCTGTCCACCTGGGCGAAACACTGGGAAAAGAGACACAGTTGTTGACCTCATCGAGTGTGCGTCTGTGTGTGGGGGCGACGTGCGAGAAAAAATATAAAGGCTTGGGTTATGAAACAACACGGAATCGTCTGGCTGAACTTGTTTTTCCCCTATTACAAGTCGGTTTTGTGTGGAGAGCGAACGAAAACATCACTCATTGGAGCACTGAAAAAAGTTGAAGCCAGCTCAGCTTATAGTTTTTTGTAGCTTTTGTTTCGCAGTGACAAGTGTCTTCACGTCGTATCTTTGTAATGTCGCTGACATCTGTTTAAAATGTAGCCTATAGTCGCTTTGCCTCTGCTAATGTCAACACGGCATATGAGTGACATTTTGACATGACTGGCAGGCATCAAATATTATATCCGACAGTAAAAAACTAAATACTCAGAGTCAGCTGCGATATTAACGTGTGTAATTTATGTTGTTGGACAAACGGTGAAACTCTCTGGCTTATCTGTTGACCAGAAGCATTATTATTTACTGTGGTGAATAAATCAAACCTGTGGCAGTTAATTTGGTCAGTCCGCAAAAATGATGTCATGACAGGAAAAAAATAAAGAAACATAAAACATATACTGCACATGTAACTACATAACAACTTAAAATTTAAATTGTTGTTCCATGGATATAAAATTGTGTGAGATATCCATGAATTTCAGTTCTTTATTTTATTTTATATTTGTTATGGAGGGACAGACAGTAGGCTGACAGGAAATGTGGGAGATAGATGGGGGGGGAAGACATGCTGTAAAGGCCGACGGGATCGGGAGTCGAACCCGCGGCACACTGCCAGACTGGATTACCAGCCAAGGTGCCTGGACCGCTGAGCCACGGTCATGAATTTCAGTTCTATGGAGCGCCAAAGTCCTGACGTCACTCGCTCATCCCCTGGACTTCTCTATGGAGAATGACATGGGGTCATCTTAAAATCGTCTCATAATAAGCATTGTGGTCCAAAAATAAACAAAGTGTCTCAGCGATATTGTCGGGGAGGTGTCTCTGTATCGTTTAAGACAGAGGTTCCACTGGTACTAGTAGTACCACTAGTGGTACTTGAGCGCCCCTCTTTCATACTTTATATGTTTATTTGGACAGGACGATGCATATTAATGGACGTCACATGGACGTAAAGACACCTGATATAGCACAGTTGCTAATTTTCATCCGCAGTCCTCACAAGAAACACAAAACGGAAAAACAGACAGTCAAACAGTGGAATACATTTACATGACATTACATAGGGAACACAGCATAAAAAAGAAATACACCTAAAATAATCATAATAAATGGTTGCAGCTTTGGTTTTCAAGCAACCATTTTTTTCAGATTGTATATCTGGTGGTACACAGCGCCCAAAAAGGAGAAAAAAAGACTAAAGTGGAATGAAATATTTATATTACTACAGGTTTACTATTGGCTGAAATAAGCATGACAGCACACCTACTGTAGCCGTTTAATAGAGTATTTGAGAACAGAATAATCACATTAGAAATATAATCAGTTGTGCTGATTTGTGATTAGTTGTGCTGATTTGTCAGAGCAGCAGCATTATTGAATTAGGAATGCAACAAAAAGTGCAGGTATATACGCTCCTGTATCAGTTATGAAGTTATACTTCAGTATAAATAGGTTGGGAACCAATGGTTTAAGACAGTCAGTCATTCATATTTGATACAGTCTGTTTCTAGTGAAAATGTAACTTATTTGGGAGCAGTAACATTAACGTTTTCTCGCAGTCATATTATTTTATTTGAACAGTTCTTATGTGAGGTGATCTAAAATCCCCCTATGGGCATTACAATGCAAATAAATAGTGCATGAACCCGTGGACTTATAGCGGCCTCTACCGATATTGACGTCAGACTTCGTGGCTCTATTCCGAGAGAAAACATTGGACATAGAATCGACGATCCCCACCGTGTGTGTGTGTGTGTGTGTGTGTGTGTGTGTGTGTGTGTGTGTGTGTGTGTGTAGGGTCCTTAATTAATTAATCAATCTTTAAGAGTGGCCTCTCATTAACATTCATGGCGTCAACTCTACTAAGTACACACAAGTCACAGAGAAATAAATCGTTTTTATTTCAGTTAATTCAGAGGCATAATAATGCCATGATTTATACTTCCAACTGTGTGCCTTGCGTTGTTTTTAGTCGTGTCGGGTGGCAAAAATAGCCGCTGCGATGTGTTTTGCGAGCTTGTAGATCGGCTATTTTCCGGGCACACGACATGATACGCGTCAACCAAAATGTCAACGTAAATGACACAGAGCCCGCGTCACATCCCCCCCTACCAGCCAGTGACAACCCCTAGGATACGCACCATATTATGCACGCTGCTGTCTCACAAGATCAATGTGTGTAATGGCAGACAGGCCTTCCAGTGCATGAACTGAGCACACTCAGCCATGACACTAGTGGCCTTAATCTGAGAGAGAATGACGGCTAATCTGGTGATTACCGGTTGGTCTGGTCTTTTTTTAAATGCGTCATTGTTCATGTGCCTGTGATTTTTTGCCGCCCTCTTGTGGTCACGTGCAGCAAGACGGGCAGCATGGACGCAGCCTATGCTCTGCAGAACCTGGCCCTGCTCACTCCCGAGCTCACCATCCCACCTGTGCTGGAGAAGTGAGTAGCGTGTGTGTGTGTGTGTGTGTGTGTGTGTGTGTGTGTGTCAGTACAGTAAGTAATGTAGATAGCATTCATTCCATATACAGTAGTGTAAATGGTAGCCCTTTTTACTTAAAAACTTAAAGAACAAGAATTGATTAAATCAATGAATTACCAGCTGCATCATTATTATCTGCGGGGGTCCGCTACAACTGTGTCCCCTGTGTCCGTTTCAGCGCAGTAGTTTAGGTGGGAACCAAAATGATCTAAGGCGGAACTATTGTGTTCTGACTGAGTCGTTCGTTTCCGCCCAGACATATTTGTGGTGCGCGCACATACATCAGCCAATGAGAAAACCAGCTGGACTAGACTCAAGCCAGCGTAATCTAGTAAGAGAGTAATGACACTCCCGTCGACTCACATTGTAACAATGGAATGCAGGAAGTGCTCATTCTATCTCAATGGGATAGTTCCAGCCATAAGAGCAATGTTAGGAACTATCGTCCATAGGCACCCACTTTGCGGCGAGATCAAAGCGTGTCACCACTCTCTTACTATTATTACTCTGACTCAAGCCCCCATGAGGCTCTCCAGCGTTGAAGCACTCGGCCCTAGTGGTTGGAGCGGGTAAAAAAAATAAGGACAGAGACTAGTGACGCATGTGTGTGTGTATGTGTGCATGTGCGTGCGTGCGCGTGCACTACAGGATGTACGCGGCCATGGAGACGTTGACGGAGCCCCACACGCTCACGGCCACGCTGAGCTGTATGATCGGCATGGCGCGCAGCCTGGTGTCGTCCCCCGAGGGCCGGCTGCACGTCCTGCCCCTGCTGATGGGCGCGCTGCCAGGGGTGGACCCCAACGACTTCAGCAAGTGCATGGTGGGTAATGGGCCGCCCGGCCTCCTTTATCAATGGGATGAAATGCGTCGTTAATTCTTCAGAAGGGCCTCTCTCCTCTCCTCTCCTCTCCTCTCCTCTCCTCTCCTCTCCTCTCCTCTCCTCTCCTCTCCTCTCCTCTCCTCTCCTCTCCTCTCCTCTCCTCTCCCCTCCCCTCCCCTTCCCTTCCCTCCTCTCCTCTCCCCTCCCCTCCTCTCCTCTCCCCTCCCCTCAACCCCTCCTTTCCTCTCCTCTCCCTCTCCTCTCCTTGTTTTATTGTGTCCCATAAACAAGTGAAGCGGAACCCTCCATTTGCAAGCCAATCTGTTCCCCGTTCATGCTTGAACAGAGAAGTGGATGTTAGATTCTATTTTCGGGCCCTGCTGGTTCTGTTGGGTCCAGCCATGACAGACTAAACCAATCCGTCCCACCGCCAAGTAATTGAATCCGGGTTTTTTTTTTAAAAATACTGTAGTTCTTTCGACACTCTGTTCTGCTGCTGGCTAATTATCTGGGAGTAGGATAATTAATCTGAGAGGTGGTGCCGCGTGGTTGAACCGATAGTTTGTATTAAATACGTTTCTGTGTGCACACGTGCGTGTGTGTGTGTGTGTGTGTGTGTGTGTGTGTGTGTGTGTTTACTGTGTGTGTGTCTCTGTCCAGATAACGTTCCAGTTTATTGCTACGTTCACCACCCTGGTGCCTTTAGTGGACTGTTCTGCTGCCCCGTCGCAACAGTCTGACCTCACACAGGTACACACACATGGTCATTCTGTTCTCCTACCCCGCCCCAACACCTCACACAGGTACACACACATGGTCATACCGCCCCAACACCTCACACAGGTACACACACATGGTCATACCGCCCCAACACCTCACACAGGTACACACACATGGTCACACCACCCCAACACCTCACACAGGTACACACACATGGTCATACCACCCCAACACCTCACACAGGTACACACACATGGTCATACCATCCCAACACCTCACACAGGTACACACACGTGGTCATACCGCCCCAACACCTCACACAGGTATACACACACATGGTCATACCACCCCAACACCTCACACATGGTACACACACATGGTCACACCGCCCCAACACCTCACACATGGTACACACACATGGTCATACCGCCCCAACACCTCACACAGGTACACACACATGGTCACACCACCCCAACACCTCACACATGGTACACACACATGGTCATACTGTTCTCCTGCCCATACCGCCCCAACACCTCACACAGGTACACACACATGGTCATACCGCCCCAACACCTCACACAGGTATACACACATGGTCATACCGCCCCAACACCTCACACAGGTACACACACATGGTCATACCGCCCCAACACCTCACACAGGTACACACACATGGTCATACCACCCCAACACCTCACACATGGTACACACACATGGTCATACTGCCCCAACACCTCACACAGGTACTACACACATGGTCATACCGCTCCAACACCTCACACAGGTACAGTACACACACATGGTCATACTGTTCTCCTGCCCATACCTCCTGCCCATACCGCCCCAACACCTCTCACAGGTACACACATGGACATAGGAACATCGCCATACACTGATGAAAGGAATAGTTCAGTTTCTATCGATTACACCCCCCACGAAGCCTTGATGGTGATCATTATTTTGTTCCTCCTAAGCCAATAGTTTGATGACCAGCGGACTCTCCGGTAGGAAGACTCTAAAAGAGTCTCAATGGAGTCTCGTCTCCTGCTGACCGGCCAGCTGGTCATCCAGTCATTGGCTCAGGAATGTGACAAAAACGAAACAATCTCCATGAATTCAAAGCTTCACGGGGTGTGTAATAATAGAAAATAAGTATTGTTTAAATGTGATTCAGTGTTAGCCTGTTATTTAGACATATTATGCTAGGTTCATTGTTTATATGGTATCCTATAGTTTCAATGTAGAGATTAATATTATATTGACAGTATGTTGTTTAGACTAGAGATTATTATATTGACAGTATGTTGTTTAGAGTAGACTGATGTTAGGTAACTGAAAGTATCATTGACCCGTTTTTCAACTTTTGCTACAAATACATAAAAATGAACTAAAAAAGAAAACAAAATGTACACATACACAACAAAAAAAAAGAGAAAACGACAGCATATTAATTATTCTTTTCTCTCACCTTCTCAGATTGAGAAGGATTTGTGTTATGCTTCAGCACAGTTTGAAGACTTCGTCCTTCAGTTTCTAGACAGGTAATGCACTAGATGTTCTTTTCTCTTTTCTCTCCGTTCTTAGCTCGCTTAGTTATGATTCTTGATGACTATTTCTATGTATTGGATGTATCCCCATGTGTTGTTCTTGCTTACTGAAAGTCGCTCTGGATTAGGAGCGTCTGCTAAATGCCCTAAATTGTAAATTGTAACGGTAAAGTAAAACATTTTAAACGTGGCGTCTGAAAAGCTAGCGTGGCCTTCTTGTGGGCTTTAAACTCTAGAGCACATCACTCAGAATAGAGTGACGGTGGCATGTTTTAAACTCTAGCCCACATCACTCAGAATAGAGTGACGGTGGTATGTTTTAAACTCTAGACCACATCACTCAGAATAGAGTGACGGTGGTATGTTTTAAACTCTAGACCACATCACTCTGAATAGAGTGATGGTAATATGTTTTTGTAAATATTGAGCTCGTTCTCGGCGACAACATAGTGAACCAACACCAGGATGGATAGAAGGAACGTCGGGGCCCAAATACATTACAAGGACAAGGGGAAATGTCGTGAACAAACACGGCTGTGCTTAGATACTTTGTTGAACGTTATGTCTCTGCGCCCTGTGCGCCGTGCAGCCGAGATCCAAGCCATTCTACGTATTTTTGTAAACTCGTCAATCTGGGTTCCTTGATGCTGTCTCCATGCTGGAAAGCTGAAAATCGAATTCCGTCTTCTGGCTCATTCCCTCGACGTGACCTGCTGTGGCACGTATTTACTGAGCAAGTCTGCAGCATTGTGAGGTCAGTTTAAAAAAAGAACGTATACAAGCACACCAAGATCGTCGCTCAATGTAAACAAACCAGACAAGCCAACAAGCATAGCGGCCGCTACCACGTGACACATAATTATGTTGACGCCTCCTCAAGGAGATTTTGGTACGCTCTATAGGGTCTTGGGTTTTGTGTCCTGACTGTCCTCTATTTATTAAGATCTGATTCATGTTTTATCTTTGTGTGTGTGTGTGTGTGTGTGTGTGTGTGTGTGTGTGTGTGTGTGTGTGTGTGTGTGTGTGTGTGTGTGTGTGTGTGCGTGTGTGTGTGTGTGTGTCTCCCAGGTGTTTCGCCCTGATAGACAGCAACACGCTGCTGCAGACCAGAGGCGAGACGGAGACGGACACCCAGACCCACCTGGAGAGCCTGGTGGAGCTGGGCCTGTCCTCCACCGTCAGCACCATCCTGACCCAGTGCTCCACTGACATCTACCAGGTATATATATACCACACTTGAGGCAAGTAAATTGACCCTACGGGAGCCAACCCAGGGCAAAGCCAGGAGGGGAAAGAAGCGTACCACCTGTAGACGTCCTGCGGCGCGACAGCTTGGCTGACAACACTGCAGAGCTCAAGAACCTGATGTTGGATAGGAATTTGTGGAAGGCGGCGATCCAGGAATCCCGAGTTGGTGTTGGCTAGACCTCACTCTCGCAGCAACTAATACCACACACACATCGTCGGCACCATCCTCACACAGTGCTCCACCAACAAACTTTTAAGGCCATCTCTGGTCTGGCCCCATCTTATATCTCCCGATTTACTCGAGCCATTTGTCCCACAGCGTACTCTGAGGTCCCCTGGATAAGGTGCTCCTCGAAATCCCAACATCCAGGCTGAAAAACGAAAGGCAATCGTTTCAAATCCCTCCTGGAAACCCTTTTTTATAACGTTGCTTTTATCCCTGAACTGTCTACTTTTCCTATCTTAAATGCATTTTTTTTTTCATTTTATCCTGTATCATTACTTATTGTTGTTTACTACATATTGTTTTTCATGTTGTGAATTGTTTATATTCTCTGTGAAGCACTTTTTAACTACCAGCGCACGCACACACGCGCGCACACAGTCGGGTGTAAAAGAAAAACTTTCCTTTTTTATTTATTTAAAAACGATACAAAACATACTGAAAATAGCCGATCTACCAGCGCACAACAACTTACGATGTGAGGTGTCGTGAGCTTGTACATCTGCTATTTTCACTACTTTAGTGCGGCACTCTTGTATGATGAAGTAGGGCATTCATTTAAGAAAATACATAAAAGGTTAAAATATGGAGATATGGAGAGTTTTCTGGCTGACAAGATTCTTTCACACGCATTAATTGATTTTTATTTTTTAATAACTAATTATCATTAAAGGGATAACAAGATGGATCGTCCTAAAAAAAACAATTTACAGAATAATGTCAAGAGTTCAATCATTACTTATTTCATTGAATTTCTTTCCCTTATGTTATTGTTTATTATTTTTTATTACAGGCGACAGCGATTAATTTAAAACTAGCTGCCTCTGAGATTGCTAGCAGCTCATTTTGGATGTGTTGTTCCTGGGCAGGTAGACAAAAGAATAAAATAAATACACACAGAACATTAGCCCTTTTTCCATCAGTAAAATCTAGTCTTTTTGGATTCAGTTCTGAACCAGTGTTGTTTTCGTCGACTAAAACTAAGACGAAAAATGTTCGTTGACTACCTTTTTCCACTGACGAAAACTAAATGGAAACAAAATGAAAACTAAGCTATGATGACTAAAACTAAGACTAAATATACTGACAATTTCGTCAACAAATAAAAACTAGAATAAAATGTTAGGAAGGGACTAGTGGACAAGAGATCCAGTATAAGTCATTTTACAATTACTGTAGTTGCATGCTGAGAATAGCCGATCTACAAGCTCAAACAAACGCGTCGCACTTCAGCGTAATGCCGTCATCACGACGGCATCAAGCCTTGCCTGTAGATTTTGTCGACTAAAATCTTATGATATTTAGTCGACTAAAACTAGACTAACACTAAAACATTCCAGGTGACTAAATTGTGACAACTATTCAAGAGACTGTAACTAAAACTGAAATCAAAATTTGCTGTCAAAAACAACACTGGTTCTGAATCCCATTAATTTCCGGTGGAAACAGGTCTGTCTGTAGCCTATCAGCTTTGGGAAATGAACGTTGGCCTTGGGTTTCTGTTCTTCATGTGAGGACATTGATGCAAGACGAAACACGGACGGCACTGCAGTGTCTCGCACCACGATTTGAATGTGTTTTTAAACCGTGTTCTCTTTTCCCATCAACAGGTGGCGCTACAGAAGGTGTATCGTTTTGCCACCTCCAACATCTTCGAGCCCTGTGTGTCTGGCAGGATGGTGGCAGACATGTGCAGAGCCGCGGCAAAGGTGTGTGTGTGCGTGTGTGCGCGTGTGTGTGTGTGTGTGCGTGTGTGAGTCTGGCTGTGTTATGGATCCTCTTTGATGTGGGGTCACTGGACATCTTTAAAAGGGTCTTCTGTGAACTGTCCCTAAAATGGATCCTGAAACCTTAATTCCAATCGCACATCAGCCGATGTGGAAAATTACATTTGACCTCCTGTGTCTGGGACGTATCCCTCGCATCCTCCCGGGCTTCCATGCTGTGGTTCTGTGTCCTTTTATGTTGCGTACTCACTACTTTCAATTCTCAACTTTTTCAATTTGGGGGTCCTTTCACATTGATTTACTTAGTTAGGTAAAGATTTATGTTATAAAAAAGTATATATAAAATAAAAGAAGCGTTTGTCAATCTGCTATTGCTGAAAGTTGCGAATGTTTTCCCCAACAATACGGATGCTGGGGGGGGGGGGGGGTTCAGTGGTGTTTGTTCTTTATATTCTTTGTTTCATCATTTTTGCATGTGAGTCACTCCATACTAATGTTGATCATTTCTTTTGCGTGCGTGTGTGTGTGTGTGTGTGTGTGCGCTTGCAGTGTCATCCCGCTGAATCTCTTCGCCTGTTCGTACCTCACTGCTGCAGCATCATATCCAGCATTACAGACAGTCAGTACCTCACTCTGTGTGTGTTTGTTTCATATCCATCATCACAGACAGTCAGTACCTCACTCTGTGTGTGTTTGTTTCATATCCAGAATTACAGACAGTCAGTACCTCACTCTGTGTGTGTTTGTTTCATATCCAGCATCACAGACAGTCAGTACCTCACTCTGTGTGTGTTTGTTTCATATCCAGCATCACAGACAGTCAGTACCTCACTCTGTGTGTGTTTGTTTCATATCCAGCATCACAGACAGTCAGTACCTCACTCTGTGTGTGTTTGTTTCATATCCAGCATTACAGACAGTCAGTACCTCACTCTGTGTGTGTTTGTTTCATATCCAGCATCACAGACAGTCAGTACCTCACTCTGTGTGTGTTTGTTTCATATCCAGCATTACAGACAGTCAGTACCTCACTCTGTGTGTGTTTGTTTCATATCCAGCATCACAGACAGTCAGTACCTCACTCTGTGTGTGTTTGTACAGTATATCATGCTTGTAATATCATGGATCTTTACACATGAAATACTGGTTCGTTTTTTGACCTTCAAAATCTCTTCCAAATCCGTCAACAAGGCCTGCCGTATGCACTGGGAATATATGTGCGTCACATTTCTTTTTTAAAACAATGTTTTATCATACTGTAGGAAAACTATTGGTGGAGAGGTTTGTCTAACCCAGAGTAATATAATAAGAGAGTGGCGACACTATAGCGTTGACTCCCACTGTAACAATGGAATGCGGAAGTGCTCATTCTATCTCAATGGGATAGTTCCAGCCATAGGAGCAATGTTTGGAACTATAGCCCAATAGGCACCCACTTTGCGGCGAGATCTCCTACTCTACACTCTGGTCTAACCCATGTTATGCTTAGCTGTGATTGTACGATAGCAGTTTGGGGAGGGGCTTAGCTATAGGTCAATTACACACCCAATGAAATCTTGGATTTCATGGAGATGTTTATTTTGTTCTTGTCACATTCCTAAACCAATAAATGCCCCTGGTCCCTGGCCAGGTCGGGGATTCCAGATTATGCTGTCGCTATTGAAAAATAGCAGATCTACAAGCTCGTAGCGCGCCACCGAGTGGCGCGCTACGAGCTTGTAGGTCTGCTATTTTTGAAAAGTCGAAGAACGACTGACATAGAAACATAGCTTTTTCAGAAAACTGTCAGGATGTTGAAGACATTTTTAGAATCTGATCTCAGTTTAAAAATGGGTTAAGGCATCGGACCCTTGGCCACTGTGGGAGTATACGTACACCCCAGGCACCTAAGTATACGTACACACCTAAGGCACCTAAGGGGACAGCATGAGCTGGAATCACTCACACAGGCCCCTGCCCGCCTCAGGGGCGCGTAAGTCCCTCTTGACACTAAACATGTCAACTTTTTCGCTCTGACACCTTGTTGTTTCTGGCTGCAGAATTCCTGGTAAGCGACTCGTGGGCCCCAAATTATAGAGTCTGGAAAATGTATGGAATTTCCTGAAATTCCAAACGTGTTAGGAAACCCTAGTGTAAATATTGAAGTGTAAATTGAGGCCGAAAATAGCTTGTTGTTTTCGGGTTCGTGACTATGACACGCAACTAAGCCCTAAGGCCTTATTCATGTTTCATTCCAAGCAGGCAGCCTGCCTGCGGTTCATTGCCATTCAGGCCCACACACACACACACGCACACACGCACGCACGCACGCACGCACACACACGCACGCACGCATGCACACACACACACACACAGATATATCAGCGCGGTGTGAATGTCTTAATGTGGGATGTATTCGAGGCTTCATGCGTCGGATTGGTTCTGCCAGGAGATATACGCTATACGAGTATTTATTTAGAGTTTGCAAATCTGCGACTGTTTGTCTGAAGTGATTGCTTTTGAAAATGTGAACGCAACGTTCCATGATTGGCCCACGCCGCCTTAACGGTTTAACTTCAAACCGCCGCCGCCGCCGGGGGGCGGAAAACCCTCGTATCTCCGTGCTTTTGTAAATCAACGCCCTATACTTCATCACACGAGGGTGTTGCACAAAAGTTGCGAATACGGCCGACACGTCGCATCGGGCGGGAACCCCTTTTGGTGTAAGCATTATGTTATGCTTTAGCTATTGAAAAATAGCTACAAGCTCATAGCGCGCCACCAAGTGCCATTTTTGAAAAATCGAAGAACGACTGACATAGAAACATAGCTTTTTCAGAAAACTGTCAAGATGTAGAAGACCTTTGTAGAATCGTTCCCAGGTCTAAATGGGTTAAAGATTTGATTTTGGCCTTTATTGATATAAGTGAAGATAGACAGGAGAGAAGGGGAGAGACACGCAGCAAATGTCTTCGTGAACGGGACTCGAACGCGCGGCACGCTGTCAGGCCAGAGCCTATATGTGTGGCATGTGCCTGGACCACTAGGCTAGCAGGCCCTGTTTTCACTATTTTAAAAATGTTTTCTAAAAATAATTAGATAAAAATAAGTTTATTTATTGGACATATACCGGGTTTCTGCCCGACGACAAGGGAATCAAAGTCGCCCTTTAGGGACCCGCGCCGTAGATGCAACTCATTTTAATTCCTGACATATAGAGAAGTACGTTTCAGCCCACACATGTAAATTACATATAGAGCGACTCCGTATAACGGTGGCACTCGAAAGCAATCACAGAAAGACGTGCGTTCCGTTAGGGAGACGTTCGGCGTCGAGGGACACCCGGCCGCCCCGGCCCGTCTGTTTGTGTGTTTTTCTTTCTCAGAGTACGTTGATGTGAATCGCGCGTGTGCGTGAGTGCGTCAACGACAACACCACGACGGAATTCCCCGATGCGATGCTGATCTCATCCGCTGCCGCTGACTATGAACACAGGAAGATTGAAAGGAAAAATAATTGAAAGAACATGACTCATTTTAGTCTAATTTAGACACCACGCAACAACACAAAATGCTAATGTGTTTTGGCAAAACTCGAGCCTTGATCAAAGCATGTTTTGTGTGCGCATGTGTGTATGCATGCACGCGTGTGTGCGTGCGTGTGCGTGTGCGTGCGTGCGTGTCTGTGTGTGTGTGCGTGTGTGCGTGTGTGTGCGCGTGTGTGTGTGCGTGTGTGTGTGTGTGTGTGTGTGCGTGTTCCACGTGTGTAGATGAAGAGCTCGTGAGCGAGGAGGAGCTGGATAAGGAGTTATTGTGGAATCTCCAGCTGCTTTCGGAGGTGAGATGAGAAGCAATCAAATTGCATCATCACACACACACACACACACACACACACACGCACACACGCACACACACACACCTCGCATCCCGGCGTTCAAACACTGTCTGTCTCGGTAGGCCGCTATAGCTCACCCCCTGGGGACAGACTGTGCGTGTTTGTTTGTGAAGACACGCCAGATGTTCTAATTTCTTTTAACGTTTTAAGAAAGACAGCAGTCAAATTAACTGAGTATACGTTTCTCTGTGTGTGTGTGTGTGTGCGTGTTTGTGTTATTTAAAGGTGATTCGCGTGGACGGGGAACAGCTGCTGAGGTACCGCGGGGACCTGGAGGGCGTGCTGTGCGCGTGCGTGCGCCTGCGCTGCAAGCGGGCGTACACGCTGGCGTGCAGCCTCCTGGAGCACGCCCTGCGCTCGCTGTCCCTCATCTACCCCACAGACTACCGCAGCACGCCGGGGGGCTTCCACACCGACCTGCCCGTACGGGTACGTGAGACACACCGCACCGCACCGCCGTCTGTGCAAAACCACTAGTAACTGGTGTACTGACCATGGCATTACTGTGCTTAACTGACCACTGACCAGCCAACTGGCCTGACCTGAACCCCACAGAGAATCTAGGTTGTATTGTCAGCAGGAAAGGAAGGTGTGAGACATGAGACTCAACAACCTGTTACCTGTTACCTATCCACTTCTTAAGGCCTCCACAGTCACAGAGCACTTCCACCCTTCACGGTCAACTCCTGCCATCCTCACTCTAGTCCAAGAAGTGGACCTCCAGGTGCGCCTCCAGGTGGTCTCTGGCCTTCCTTATTTCCTTCGTTTCCCTTCTGGTGCCTGCCATGTCAATGCTGTGTTGCAGTCATTGTTGTGGTCCTGTCGTTGTATATGTGTCCAATCATCTTCCATCTACGCAGCTTCACTTCCTCAGTCAGCGGCTTCATCTCAGCTCTTTCTAGCAGCTCTTTAGTGCTGACGTGATCTTGCCAGTGTATATACAGAGTATTCTTCTGAAACACGTTACTGCCTTGTCTCCTTTGTTCATTTTCCCTAACAATTGGTGTACCTTCATTGTTGAGAACTCTACGTCTGCTTTTAACAATTCAGCTGTGATGGAGTCGACTCCCGGTGCCTTGCCGCTCTGTGGTCTTTTAATTGCTTCTTTGACTTCACCTAGTGTTGGTTCGTTTACCGAGATCTCCTTCAATTCTGTCATTGAAATCGCATTCCTCGTCTTCAGTTAGTGGGTTTTCTGGTTCTACTCTGTCTTTGTGAGTCCATATAGTGTCTTCATGTGTTCCAGTACTGCTCGTAACTGCTGTACTCTGTCTGGGTCTCTGGTTGCACCGTGTCTTTGTGAGTCCATATAGTGTCTTCATGTGTTGTTTTCTTGCAGCATCTTCAGCTTCAGAGAGACTCAACAACACAAATGCATTTACGGCTGTTTTCAAAGCAAACCTGGGCTTCCATAACACCTCAACAGTAGCCTGGTTAATAAACCAGACCGAATCAGCCGTTGGCAAAAAAAAGAATTTGCCTGCCGGCGGATTACGGTCTGGACAGTAGCTCTGACCAATTGCGTCAAAGAGAAAATGTTTCAACCCGCCGCCCTGGAAATTAAATCCAAGCTGAGCCTCCCCAGACTAATATCCCGCCGCGGTCCGTGCGATATTAGTCTGGTTTATTAACCAGGCTACCTCAACAGTGCCACAGGCTGATCACCTCCATGCCACCCACGCCCCATTGATGAAATCATGTGTTAAAAAATAGCCCAGAACCAAGTGTTGACTGCATACATTAGTATACTTTTCAGATTGTCGACATTTGTCGTTTAAAAAAAACATTTTTTTTGTGGTCTCGTAAAATTAAAACAAAAAAAGGTTTTAAATAATCAAATACTTTATGCACAATTAATTGAGAATAATATGAAAGTGTCACTTTTTAAAATTATATTACGGAAGAAAATGAACTTTTACACAATATTCAAATTAATTGAGATGGACCTGTATATATATTACTATATATATGATTCCTATTTTTACATACTGTATAATGTGTTAATTATAGGAAACAGCACTAGTGTGGGTGGCTCCTTTCACTTTCACAAATCGCATAATATATATGACTTGCTGGCATAACAAACTTTCTTCAGTCGTGAGATTTTATTTA